>NC_138775.1:40875529-40920529 GCF_965119305.1 Pelophylax lessonae | reverse complement strand
AGTCTAAAAAACATGAAAACATCAACCAGTCTATTTATCCGCGGTGCCCTCCGTAAAGAGTAATAAATAAATAAAAGTGGGACTTAACAGACATATCAAAATCAATAAATCAGACAAACAAGCAGCGGTTCAAAAGTTCAAAGACATGATGTCCACTCCGGCTCGTCTTCCCACTCAACCAATAATAACTCGACTCCATCACTCCTCATTGCCGAGACACTTTCATGGGTTCATTTTCATTAGTCTGTCTTGTGGAAAACGGCCGACTATTTATGTGTAAGCTAAAATAAATTAGCCATTTCACCAAGCAGTGTGACTCTTATAAAGAGACATTAGCACAATACTCTATTTTGCAGTAGGAGTAAATAAATAAATCAATAAATTCAATCCACAGCGATACAGCTATTGTGCGGCTTCGGTTCTCAGTATAAAATCTCCTTATTGAGTTTATTTGTTTCAATAAAAGCCGCAGCGGGGCAGTCTTTTGTGCTGAAAACAATCCGTGGAATACTTTTTTTTTTTTTTTTTTGGTTGCTTTGAATCAACTTGATACAAACTTTTGGCTCCCGGTTCCAACAGAGCGATGGAGCGACAGGGAACGTCGCAGATAGATAAAAGTGGGCCAGGAGGGGGGCTTTAAAGAGGCTCTGTCATTTTACACTAAATAAGAAAAGTGAGAGTCTATTCAAGTTGCTCACCTAACCTGGAACAAAAATGCAGCCTTTTGACTGTTTTGTGGATTTTTTCATTTGTGTTCCCAGGTAAAACTCATGATATCTGTAAGCAGGATGGTTCAAAACTCAGCCTAAGCAACAGGTTTCTGGGAACAGGGGTGCTGAAACCACCGCATGGTAAAGCTGGGGTCCAGCCCACAAGTTTTTAAAGAGGGCCTTCTATTTATAAATGTTATCTGAAAAAAAATATTCCAGTTAACCACTTAAATATCAGCCCCTTATTACCAGGCTATTTTTCTGCACTGTGATAGTTTGACTGACAATTACTCTATTGTGCAACACTTTCCAAAATGAGCTTTAGATAATTTTTTGAGCTTTTAGTGGCCAACTCCAAGAATTCTAAAAAAATCTCTCTTGCATTGGGCCCTTGCCCCCCAAAAAAGTTACATGCTCATTATGTCTAGGGGTGCACAGCGCAGGCTCCATCACTTTTCCTATACCCCATCCAGTGCTCTCCTCCTCCAGCCTGTGAACGGAGCCTCAGCCTTATCACACACAATAGAAGGCTATTAACCCTGTATTGTATGTGGTGGAAGCTGAAGTGTGATCAGAGCCAGTCACAGCTTACAGAGAGGGCTGCAGGAGACCGGCTGCATCACTAGAGGGACTTTGCTGGAGCTGGAAAAGGTAAGTATTTACTTCTTTTCTGTGCACCCCTGGACATAATAATCATTTAACCCTTGCAGTGTAGTAAGCCCTCGCTGTAAGGGTGAATCATTTAGCATTCCTGGAGTTGATCTTTATTAACCTTTTATTTTATTTATTTATTTTTTACTTTAACATGGAAAAAGACCAAAAACTTTGAAATAAAAAAACAGTTTTACTTACTTTCTGTAACAAAAAATTCTGGGACAAATGACCCCTTTTTGGAAAGTAGGCACCCCAGGAAGAACTCATTTTTGCCACAAATTTTATTGAGAATTAAGAAACAGGGTTTAGGGGGTTATGAGGAAACATAGAAATTGGTAATGGTGCACTAGAGACATTATTGTACCAGTCATACATAGAAGGCGAAGGGGTTAATACGCAGGTCACATACATTAGGGGGAGGGAGATGAAGGAGTTAATGTGCAGGAAAAGGGCGGCGAGTGATTAGTATACAGGTCACATACAGAGACAGGCTGGAGATCAGATGTATAGGAGAAGAAAGGGGTCAGGAATGAAAGGGTTTAAAAAAAGATGTCACAGTCAGGGAAAACGAATGCTGCTGATCCATTGATTGATTTCCATTCATAACTTAAAGAGGAAGTAAACCCTCCTCTACAACTTGTACCTATAGGCAAGCCTATGATAAGGCTTACCTATAGGTACTGTAAATATCTCCTAAACATGTACCGTTTAGGAGATATTTACCTTACATGTCGCCAGTGACGTCACTGGCGCATGCGCTCTGAAGGAACGGCCGATCGTGCCGTTCCTTCAGAGCCCCGTGCCGTGACTGTCGGCTCCCGCGCGCGTGCGCGGGAGTGACGTCACCACGGCTCCGGCCAATCAGATGGCCGGATGCCGCGATCCCGGAAGACGGGCGACTAGACATGTCGCCCGTCATAGAGGTGAGTGAGCGGCACGGCGGGGGCTCGGTCTGAGGTAAGTATTGCATAATGAGCTAATATGCGATGAGTTTACAACCTCTTTAATATGATTCCTCCCTATCCTCTGCTGCAAGAGGAATGGGAGGGAACAACAATGTAAACAGCAGCATGTGATCACTCTGATTGGCTATCACAGTTATCACAAGGTACCAAGCCATTCTGAGCTGCGATTAGTGGGAGCAACTGGTACCCAAGTGTTCTCCATCAGCATTTATAAACAGCGCTGAAGAAATAACAGTTTATAAATGTACATTGGTAGAAAACAGGTTAACCTAATTACATAAGATCGGCAAACCAGATGACTACTAGAATATCTATTTTGTTATGTTTGTAAATACTTCATTAAGTACAAGGTGGGCTTAAATCACTTACCTGACCTTGGATATGCAATTTAAAGCAGGTATAGCACCCACACAAAAAAACAACAGTTGTCACCTAGTTTGGTAAATTTTGGTGGAATCTCACACAATGGGGTTGATTTACTAAAACTAGAGAGTGCAAACTCTGTGCATAGAAAACAATCAGCTTCCAGGTTTTATTGCCAAAGCTTAATCACTTCAGCTCTGGAAGGTTTACTCCCATTTAGGACCAGGCATTTTTTTGCGATACGACACTGTATTACTTTAACCTCCCTGGTGGTATGATTCTTTCGGATTTTAGGTGCTGAAAGCGGTACCATTATTTTGCATGTAATTCTTGAGAATGAGCAGCCCAAACCAACTATTTACATATTTTTTTTTTTACTGTGCGTTCTTCTTTATAACATCTTGGGTATGATAAAGTTTGAGACACAAAATCATAAATTATAATATAATAAAAAACTACAAATAATTTAAAGTATGTATGTATGTGTATATATATATATATATATACACACACATATATATATATACACACACATATATATATATATATATATATATATATATATATACACACACACACATATACATATTATATATATATATATATATATATATATATATATATATATACACACACACACACACACACACACGTGTGTATATATATATATATATATATATATATATATATATATATATATATACATACATAAAAAAGTACAGTAAAACTGCAGGAAAGGGCACTGGGGGGGGGCAATGTAATGTGAATTTATTTTATTTTGAATGGTATCAGTGTGTTTGGTGTGTTTTACATTTGAATTTGCTGCCGGTTTCACCCCCCTGCGAGCGTCATGTCGCAGGAGACGTAAGTCGGGGCACGGAGAGGATCGGGAGGAAGATCTGCCGCTGCCTACCGCTCGCATACATCGCTGGATCCCGGGGACAAGGTAAGTAACCTCTTTTACAGGATCCAGCGATGCTTCTGGCGGTACCCCGAGTGGGGCTCGGGGTTACCGCTTTTGGCTCTGAAATTTAACCCCGAGCCATGCTCGAGAATACCGCTAGGAAGGTTAACTGACAATTGAGCGGTCATGCAATGCTGTACCCAAATACAATTTATGCTTTTTTTCCCCCATAAATATAGCTATATTTTGGAAGTACATAGTTAAAGTGTCTTCAAACTATGGAAAAGATTAAATGGAATTTTTATTTATTTTTATTACTAGTAATGGAGGCGATCAGCAACTTATAGCAGAGACACAGGATCACTTACTTCCCTTCTCAGAGAATGGCAGTCTGCCCTGTTAACAACCGGCAGACTGCCATTTTGCTTCTCCTGGGAATGATCGGCGGGTCTCGGTGGACATTGAGTCCCGCTGTTTGGCTCCTGCGATGTCCAATCACAGCAGGAGCGGGTCCCCAGACCCAGAAGTGCAGAATCACGTATAGGTACATGATTCTGCACGGGAGAGCCTCTTTGCCACTGTATTATATACAGCATACTTTCGGTGTCAATTGAACAAGCTGAAGTTGATAGGGAACAATAATTTCCAAACTATTAATATGGTTTTTCCCATAATAAAAATTGAAGTTCTATCCAATCATAATTTAAAGCAGTGTTTCCTAACCACTCTTCTAAAGAAGTGTTCCTTCTGAGGTTGCTATGGGTTCCTTTAGCAGTGAGAAGTGGTAAACTAATCTCCTATTGACCACAAATGCTACATGTGATCCACCTAGATGACATCACTGCCACAAACTCTACATCCCACCTGATGGCCAAAAAAAATATTTCCTAAGTGGAGCTCACTATCAGCTGATACTAGACACCAATTGTATCACTTTGAAGGGAGGAAGTGGCAATTTAAAGCCACAAATGTGTTTTATTCAGCGAAATAAAATAATTGGATGTTTTACTAAAGCAGACGACTCTTGCCTATCCTTTGAACAACCACATTGGGCGCCTCAGCAGGGGTTCCTCAGGAACTGAAAATTATTTCAATGGTTCCTTGGTAGTAAAAGGGTTGAGAAAGGCTTGTCTAAAGTCTGTTGCCTGAAATAGAGACAGACATGGAATGACACCTTCAGGAACAAACTTAGAAGTAAGGTCTGATAAGACAACTCAAATAAGGCACCTGTTGGCATACTCACAAACCGACAGAGAAAGGCATTTTGCATAAAAAACATCAGTGTCAGGAAATAAACCAATGTACACAAGCAGCAATCACACACCTGCATTGTACAGTCAGCCATGCCATGAACCGCATCAATATATTAAATCTAATGCGGCAAGTGTATGACAATGTCTCAGGACTGTCAATTTCAAGACTAACCTTTCTAATGGAGGATTCAGGTAATAGCTAAAGTGAGCACAATTAGATCTTCAATCTCAAGACTACTCAAGAGACAGGAAAGATGGGGGAGCTAATGACAGAGATCAAGTGCACTACTAGACCATATATTAATAGCAACAGGATAACATTTCAGCACTAAATTAATGGAATCACTTTAAGGGAAACTATCATGAACATTTGATGAAATCAAAATTACGTGTTGTTATTGCAAAGTAAAATTTTTTGTATTTGTTAAATTGTAAATTGTTGAACATTTTTAAGGATTATTATATTTTTACATTTTTTTTTTGGGGGGGGGATATTTTCACACTTTTTAAAATGTAAAGTGGCACTAAACTCTCTCAATCAATATTGACATTTTTTTAAATTCTTATGTTGCTAACATTAGTAAACAGAAAGCATTTACGGTTTTATTTATTTATTAATTTTTTTATTTCTTCAGTTACTTCCTGGTTTATGGCCTAAGCAAAATGATTTCATACATCCCAGGAGTCTTCAGGAGGTGAAGAGGGGTGTTCTTTTTCTGCAGGCCTGTCCTAAGGGCAGATGGATACAAGGATGTGTATGCTATGTGAATCATCTGTCCATAGTCAAGAAATCTGCAGCCAGAAATTTAGAAAAGTTGTTTTTCAAAGTGATTTCTCTACAAAATGAAGCATGGAGACATGGGTGGGTGGGTGAGTTTGCTTTAAATAATAAAAAATAATTAAGTATGTTTTTTTTTTGTATTTGTCTTTTACATTTTGCAAACATTTTCTGTAAAAAAAAAAAAAAAAATGAATTAAATAGCATTTTCAGTTTGAGGTGCTAAGATACAGTTTTGTTCCGCTTTAATACAGAGGTTCTTAAGTGCACCCTCCAGTGGTGATCATTTTATAAGACAGTGCAATCTTCATCATTGATTTAAAGTGTATGCAAAACCCAAGCACAAAAACTTGACACACTGTACCTTACCAGTTCTTAGATGTGGTAGTTGCATTTTTTTACTTTTACAGGCTAAGAACCTTTATAGGAAATACAGAAATGTCTGGTAATCCTACCAGATATATGAAAGAAGAAAATGGTTGCACACCACCACGGAATGCAATGAAGAAAAGTTCCTTTATTCACATAAGTGGTACAAGTTACAGCAGGGTAGGAAAGTAGATGCGTTTCACACGACTGCTACGTGCTTGTTTACTAGAGGTAGTGAACAAGAACGTAGCAGTCGTGTGAAACGCATCTACTGTCCTACCCTGCTGTAATTTGTACCACTTATGTGAATAAAGGAACTTTTCTTCTAGTGATTGACCGATATCGTTTTTTACTGCCGATACAGATTTTTTGGTCATCGGATATCGGTAACTGCCGATATTTTCGGACATTACTTTTTTTTTTTAATGTCTACAGGTACTGTGGTGGAGGGATCTGGGGGTCTAAAAGACCCCAAAAACCCTCCTCTGTACTTAAAAGCATTCAAAACGCCAAGTTTGGCTGTTTTGAATGCTGTAAGTTTTTGAATTTGACGCCGCCAGTACCCGGAAGTCATGACATCACTTCCGGGTACTCGGCGGCACCGAATTTAAAGAAATGGAGACCCGGTCAGACGGAGGCAGTGAAGATAGGATGCCCGGGTCTCCCGGTGGGACAGGAGAAGGCGGAAGGCGGCGGGAGGGGGGACGTCCCCTCCCGCACCTTGGAATGACAGCCGAGCGGCTTCTCAGCCGCATCGGTTGTCATTACAAGACAGCTGACTGTCAGCTATGGACACCGGTACTGGGTGATGCCTCTAGCTGCAGGAATCACCCGGTACATGCACTTACCCAAAATATCGGCAATATCGTTAAATCAAAAGGCCGATTCCGATATATCGGGGAAAGTGCATATCGGCCTTCGATATATCGGCTTAGCCGATAATCGGTAGATCTCTATTTTCTTCATTGGATTTCGTGGTGGTGTGCGACCATTTTCTTCTTTTATGCTTCTCCTGGTGGTGAGCCGAGGTTCAGCACCCACCTTGAATCGTGGACTTTGACTAGCCTGAGCAGTGTTATCTCTCTTCATTAATCCTACCAGCTATCCAGTGCCATTTGTCACTTTCTGTGAACTGAACTGAAATCTTGAACAATAAATTCAGCCTTACTAGCTATCTTCTGTGAACTACAAAGCATCACCCCTTTATGTGATTGAATTGGGGGGGGCATAGTCCAGAGCAAAAGAGCAGCCTAAATTGACAAAACTGCTCTTCCTAAAATTTAGTAAGGTAGTGGTGTCACCCTAGAACACGAAATGGGTTACTGGCAAGATCACCAGAAGAAACATGAGGAAAGAAATGTAGCCATCACATCTAAGGTCTAGTAAATTGCAACATATTTCATTATTTTGCCGATTATACATGCTTTAGGAAATACTACAAGACAACTACAATAAAACCAATCTATAACAAAAAACCTTGCCTAGGTGGCCAGATGCCAAAATAAACCGCCCAATGACTGTATGTATCTCAATGTGTGTTGATGTGTGCTCCAAAGCATGTTGACATGAGGTACACTGTCAGTGTCTTCGCCCACTTGTTTGCTATGATCTTTATAGTACCAAAAACGTACCTGATATATTTTTGCCCAATGCAAAAAACAGACAGAGGTTCTAATCCCCACCTCTAAAAAACAATAAAAATATAGTATTGCATTTTAATATTTTAGACTGATATATGAAAAATACACACATCAATTTACATAAAAATGCCTTTAGAACAGGAGAAGACAAGGTTACCCTAATATGTGTGGGGGATGCCATTTCAGTGTCCAATAAGCAGGCTGACAGAATGAAAGCTGGCCATACAAAATGTTCACTCAATTTTCTAATCGTTAGTGGGGTCAAATAAACATTTTTTAATTGCAATGATGAGAAAATTGGAAGGTACAAAATGGAAAATGTCATTCAATTAAATTTCGAATAGTCAATGTGGCATTTGTTCGGGAAATGCCATTCATTCTGAAACCGAGGGGTTGGTTTACTAAAGGCAAATAGACTGTGCACTCCTGTAAGTGCAGTTGCTCCAGAGCCTAGTAAATGAGGTAAACTTTTACTTTACATAGAATACCCAATCACATGCAAGGAAAATAAAAAAAACAGCATTTCTGCTTACACATGATTGGGTGATAGAAGTCAGCAGAGCTCCTCCTTATTTACTAAGCTCTGGAGCAACTGAGCTTGCAAAAGTGCACAGTCTATTTGCCTTTAGTAAATCACTTCTGAATTTTAAAAGCAAGCAACATTTTTAAAAGACATTTGTCAATTATTCAATTCTTAAAAAAAATCTATGTATGGCCAACTTAAGTGAAATAAAAAAAAAAAAAATACAGAAGCTCCAAAACCCACCTCTAAAAACACGTTAAAAGTATAGTATTGTATTATTATTATTTTCAGACTCATAAATGAAAAACAAGCAATTTACATAAAAGACCTATTATAGGATGGCGGTTGGCAGATGGCAAGGTTACCCCAATCAGTTTGGGTGATGGCCTTTCAGTGTCCACTTAGAAGTAAAAAAGAAAATGTAAGTTATCCAATCTGGCTGTACTGTCTGGCTGGAGTGTCCCAGTGATGGCTAACCTTGGCACCCAGATGTTTTGGAACTACATTTCCCATGATTCTCAACTACACTGCAGAGTGCATGAGCATCATGGGACATGTAGTTCCAAAACATCTGGGGTGCCAAGGTTCGCCATCACTGGCCTAGACTAACTGAACAGAGTTAAAAAACATAGTTATACAGTACAATTAAAATGTATGTTTTCCAGATGTGCATATCTAGCTGTTTGCCAATAGTTCAGCATTGAGACAACTTTACTATTTGAGTATAAATAAGCTATCTGAAATGTAGGGACATCTCTGTGGTTTTGCCGATTACCCACAATGCAGGGTTGCTGACAACATGAGATATGGCATGCTGTATGATTCTGTGGTGCAATGGGTATTTTTATCTGCTCAGAAGTTTTCCTTATCTCCTCAGATCAGTACACCGCTGAGGTATACTTTTTGAGTTTTAATAAGACACAAAAGCTTGGGTACGTCTTATTTACCTCTCCTAATACTGCCATTTATGATGTTTCAGCACAAGTGTGCCGCTTAATGCTGCCTCTGTCCTCTGCTGTGACATTGAGGCCTATGATAAAAGAATGTCAGATACTGTAAGGGGAGTATTGGAAATCCTAGAGAGATGTGACTGCCTAATTCATCCTGATCCGTCTGCAGCTGACAGCACTCAGAGTAGGTGCCACGCGGTATTGGGGGAGTAATATAAAAAAAATGTTGACTCGCTATCTTGTTTGCTTTTGGCTCACCCACTGCAAAATAAATTTAAAGGGTCAGTCCACCCAAATCTGATACTTAAATTTATGGTAGGTTTTGGAGAGTTAAACAACTTGAATTTGTTGGTGAGATCTTTGCACTTGTATTCCTAGGTCTGCACTACCTCTGTGCCCATTATAAGGGGCTCCTACTCTACCTGCTGCAATTTTATTTATTTTATTACCGTACTATTCTATTACAGGTTTTTATACAGCGCCGACAATTTAAGCAGCGCTATACATACTGTACAGTCACATTAGTCCCTGCCCTCAATGATTTTACAATCAAAGGTATCTAAGTCTGGCAATACATGTTCAATTTTCTTGTACAATTTTCTTTTAGATTTACCTTAACCTATGTAGTGCAAGGGCGTGCCTAATTGGATACAATTTAAAGTTGTTTTTACTTCGTATTATATGGTTTTTGGTAAGGGTCCATTCACACTAGCGTGACTTGTCAGGAGACTTGGTCGCCTGACAAGTCGCGGTCGGTCGCCTGCCATTGATTAGCACAGGACCCGTTCTAATAGGAGCGACACAAATTGCTCCGACTTAGAAAAAGGGTCCTGTACTACTTTGGGGCGACCTGGAGGCGACTTGCATTGACTTCAATTATATGAAGTCCGTGCATGTCGCGCCGAGGTCGCGGTGCACTTCACAGGTCGCCCCAGCAAGTCGTGTCGCCCCTGTCTGAATGGGCTCTAAATCTAAAGGAAAATTGTACAAGAACATTTATGGCCAGCCGAACTCTCATTCAAAGGGCCAATTTAATCAGGAGCGAATTAACCAACCAACATGTCTTAGGAGAGTGGGAGGAAACCTGAGTACCCACAGAAACACCAAGCAAGCACAGAGAGAACATGTAAACTCCATGCAGATGGTGTGCTGGCCAGGAATCAAACTGGAGACCAAAGTGCTGCAAGGCAGAAGTGTTAACTGCTAAGCAATTTATTGTATAATTTAAAGAATGCAATGGGAGGAGCTAAGACACAAAAGGTAGGTGGGAGCACCCAAATCTCAGAGGTGCATAAAAACAAATATGGGAATCATGGTAACAAGTAACAAAGTATACTGTATGGCTGACTTAGCTCGCCAAAGTTCCAGCCAAATTACAATAAACTGGTTGTACTAATCCAGATATGTTGTATCTTTAAACTATTTAAAAAAGGGGCTTTGGATTTTAAGGGTTGCTCTGGGTTCTGTAGGATGATGGCGGGAATAAGCTCAGCGCTCCCTGTAAGCTCTAACACTGGACACTTTGCCCTGAATGGCCCCTATACCCACCACCACACATATTCCTTTATGTAGGTTCAGCCAACACGTACCATTCATCGGACCTGAGCAGTACATAGTAATAGTCTTCCAAGGGTCTGATCAATCCTGATGGAAGAATCAGAAGGCCTTGTGTTCTGAAACCAATGTGATCGCAATGTGAGACAAAACACCAAGAGGAAGAAATAAAATATTTGCGTATCCATCACAGAGAGGAAGTGCAGGTACCAGAGACACAGCTTGCACACAGCAGTTAGCAGTTAAACAGAGAATAATTTTCATTATGTCTCAGAAGCTTCGAGTCAGGGAGCCAAATAATCAAAGGCCTCAAACTTCTGAAGCCGTAATTCTACAGATTTATTCATATTCATCCGAGTCTCAAAGGTTTCCGCATGGAAATGAATTTCTGTATAAAGTTCTCTTTCTTTATTCTCTCTCTTTTTTTTTTTTCTTTTTTTTGTGCCTCAGATTTTCCAGTCACCTACTTGAGGCAGTTTAACTTTTCTAGAAAAGGTATTTGAAGAAGGCAAGGGAAAATCAATTACTCAAACCAACATTTCGGGAAACGTTTTGGGCTCAATGCATTACAGTGTCTGAAAGCCGATCTGTCTGTGATGCCCGTTTATGATTCTGAAAAGGAGGAACTGATTGGCTGCTGTATGTATTAGGCCTGGTTCACACTAGTGCAACTGCGATTTCATTTGATTTCCAATGCAATTTTTTTAGTGCAACTGTAGTACAACTTGCTGTGTTTTGAAAGCGCTTGTGATGCATTTTTGACATGATTTTCATACTACTGCGATTTTTGAAGGAGAAGAATACTTAGGGGAAAAAAAATGCACTGAAATCGAAACAAGAACAAGCGTAGATGAGTTTTTAATGCACTGAAATCAAAACAAAGACAAGCGTAGATGAGTTTTTAATGCATTTTTATGTATTTACATTGAAGTCTATGGGACACAAAATTACACTGCATCGCACCAAAATAGCTCAGGATCCTTCCTCAAAGTTGCAGTTGTGTTGCATTGATGTGAACGCACCAGTGTGAACCAGGCCTTACAGACAACTGCTCTTCCAACCACTTTGTAAAACATGAGTTTATTGATGGAGCCCAATAAATATAATTTAAAAAAAAAATGTTGTTGTCCAAAGCACCAGATGGGACAGCAGTGGGCAGATTGATCCACATTACAGGGTGGTATGAACAACTATACAACTTAAAGTGATTGTAAAGCCTCCTATTTTTTTTAAATAATAAACATGTTATACTTACCTGCTTTGTGCAGTTGGTTTGCACAGAGTAGCCCGGATCCTCCTCTTCTCAGGTCCCTCTTCTGTGCTCCTGGCCCCTCCCTCCTGTTGAGTGCCCCCACAGCAAGCTGCCCAGCTGAGTCACAGCTCCCAGTGTCCATTCAGACATGGAGCTGAAAACCCATCCCCGCCTCTTCTCTCTTTTGATTGGCTACCTTTGATCGACAGCAGTGGAAGCCTAAAATGCTGCTGTCTCAGCCAACTAGGAGAGGAGTCCCAGGCAGCTGAGAAACGCCTGCAAAATCGCTGGATAAGATGGGATTTAGGTAAGTATTAGGGGGGCTGCTGAATTCCTTCCCACCCCCCTCGCCATAATGTTGCCTTGTATTATACAATAATGATACAATAATGATACAAAAATTTTGCAAGGGTCTTTGCAGGGGCGTAGATAAGGGGGAAGAGAGGGGAATCTGCTGCCGCTGCTCCTGCCACTTGTCCAGAATCAGAGACAGACAAGGGCAGTTCAAGAGAGAGGGAGGCTCTCTATCTCCTCCTTGGATCCTGTCACATGTCATAATGAGAGAGAACTTCTCATCATTAAGCCGCTCTGAACTGCCTGGTGTGATGAGTTGGTTTCATGGAAGGGGGAGAGCTGTACAGGAGTGGGAGACCTGTACTTGGGGGAAGGGGGGTTTGTACTGGGGGGGAGATCTGTACTTAAGGGAGAATCTGCCACTGAGGAAGGAGGTTTTGTTTGTTACATTAACTTCTGAACTATACGTTATTCCCTCCTGACCCCTGCACTCCCGTTAGACTAATGCTTGGGGCACAGCAATAAAAGAATATTTTTTATGTACAAGGTCTATGCCATATGTTACCGTTTACACAGTGAGTAGGCTTACATTTTAAGGCTCTCCCATTGTTCGTGCAATTTTGCCACACCCAAAATTTACCTTTAGATACCTAAGACAGAAGCCCCTTGGGTCTTTGCTCTGCTGTTCTTCATATTCCTGCAGCAACACTGGGAGGGTCCATCTGATGAAATAATGCAATTATCTGCGGCATTCTATTTAGAGTCCAGGCTGGATTGCTGACATACCCAAAGGGGCAGATCCATGACAGACGGGGTTCATAAGAAGTGGGTTGAATAATGCTGGACCCTGGAAAGGTAACACTGCAGCTAACAGTGCTTAAGAGGTGGTACGTATTTAAGCAGGATTTCTTTTTTTTAGAAATGTTTATGTTTAACAGGCCTTGGATTTAACTTTTGCCTATTTTGTCCCCCTATTTTTAGGTGTATTTTACAGCCTAATAGAAATGGTATCAGTTTGCCAACCATTTGCATTTTCAGCACTGGAAGAGACAAAAAGCTTTTGGAAAAAAATTTGGAAAAATCAACATTTTCGTTTCCAAATGGGCTAATTATTAAAATGTAAATACAGTACATGTAAAGAAGAGTCCTTTTCCTAGAACTATTAAGAGAAGCCTCCCTTGTTTAAGGCTGCTTATATTTGGTCTTCCCTGTTTCTTCCTTATCAGCTAAAAATTTTAATCAAAATATTAATTAAAATCTTTATGTTTTCATTGCATACCTAATGTTAAACCCAGTGATATCATCACTAGGTCTTTATGCTTCTCAATGCTATGCAGGGAAATCAAGACAGGTGGAAGAGGCCAGCACTGTGTTGTACATAGCTTCCTTAAAACTGTAAGCTGTGGTAACACGCACATGTGATGCTGAGCCTCCATGTTTGAAAGAGCTGGAATGGAAAGAGATAGATGATTCTGGACTCCTCCAGTTAGGAAATGAGGAGGGCTCTATCTGACTTGCTGAAGCTTCTAATGCACATTGTAATAAAATCAGAGTGTGCATTGAAATCAGAGTAAGCAGTTTCAGTACAGGAGAGGAGCCTATGTAAATATGCAAGACTCAGAGAAAGCTGGAGTTCAGCTTTAAAGCGATAGTAAACCGTATCCAAAAAAAAAAAAAAAATCGGGCCCCAAACAGTTTAAGTCATAATGTGCTAGTAGGCATCGCCTACTAGCACATAATAACAGACTTACCTGAAAATGAAGCCCCCCCCCCCCCCACCCTGTGGCATGCTGTCACCGCTGAAGGCGCTTCCAACTTCACCTGGTCTTCTTTCTGGGTTTGCGGGCTTTGGCTATCTGACCTGGTGATTATGTCACTCCCATGCATGTGCTGTTTACGCCGCGGCTCTGAAGGAACTGTACGGGTATGCCGCTCCTTCAGAATGCATGCACCAGTGACATCACCAGCTGTATCTAAAGTAAATATACCCTAAATGGTGCACGTTTGGGAGAGCTTTACAGTACCTATAGGTACGCCTTATAATAAGGATTACCTATAGGTAAAAATCATACATGGGAGTTTACTCCCACTTTAAAATCAGTTTAAGGCAGTCAGCAACCATTGCTGTACACACAGCAAGTCTCTCATTTTCAGAGCACCTCTTATCTGCGGCATGCACCAGTTATATGCTGCTGAGCAGAATGCACTCAAGAGCTGGAAATATTATCACTGGTATGAGAAAAAGCTAGGAGTAAACTTTGTATTTATATTACTTTTCTCCCTGAATTGTCTGCTTGTACTGAATCAGACGAGTCATTAGATCAAAGTTCCTCGCCTTAAATGATTACATCTCAACAACGTATTGATCCAAACCGCAACATTCTCGCGCAAAGCAAGAAACGGGAAAAACATTTAACAAAAACAACTTTTCCAAACTCTTCACAGTTTATTGTTTAGCTTTCGGACAATCTGTTTATTTTCTTCCACACAAACCTCAGACATGAAGAGGGAGAAAAAAAGTTAAAATATTTGTGCAAGATTTACCATGAAAAAAAAACAATGCCGTTCAACTGGGCTCCATATGTCTTCTGTTTCCTAGTAAATGTCGTGAGCATTAACGGTAATGTGCAGAGAAAGAAGGGAGGGAAACGCCATAATGTAAACACTTCTGCCGAGTCAGAGTACAAGTATAAATACGTCCTTTGCTTCGAGCAGCCCATTTCCATAACAATAACACGATATTGTATATTTAGTTGGAGTTTTTCATCAATCGTAGTTGCTCACTTTTGATGTCCTTTATTTAGTCCAACTCTACCTTTCTAAAAAATTCAACACAAGAACACAGAAGCAACTGACCTTAAAATTAACACCTACTATCTCAAACTTTACACAAAAAAAATATTGTACTCCCAATCACCTAAAGTTACTCAAAAAAATGTAATGCTCAAGGCAAGCAGAGAGGGCACTCCACCTTCTGATTTTACAACATTTCTTGATTTCGCAACACTACTAGGTAGAGCAGAGAACCAACTGATGTTAAAATTACAACCTACTAGAGCTGTACAATTCTGGATAAAAGGAGAATCACAATTTTTTTGATTAGAATAAAGATCTCAATTCTCTCACGATTCTCAGCGTAACATCATCTTTCATATTATATAAAATATTTGGGCTAACTTTAGTGTTTAGTTTTTTCTAAATTCATTAAAGTGTATTTTTTCTTAAAAACTTTTGTTTGAAAGACAACTGGGCAACTACAGTGTGACATAAACTATTGCCATTTTATTCTCTAGGGTCACTGCTAAAAAATAAATAATATAATATAAATAAATATTTGGGGGTTTTAGGCTACGTTCACATCTTGGCATTGCTATTTACAGGCGTTTTGCTTAAAATGTCAAAACGCTCAGATGTGAACAGGGGCCATTGAAATGAATAGGATTGGTCTTGTTGGGTGTTTTTTGAGCTGATCCTAGAGCAGAAAAACGCCCCAAAAATGCCCCAAAACGCCTACATGTGAACTTAGCCTTAAGCAATTTTCTAGCACAGTGGTTAAACTGACCTCATTTAGAGACCAAAGTTAATCCCTTTGATCCAAAAGAACCAAATGATACATTGTAAAACATGTTTATTGTTATCTCTCAGCACTGAGCAAAGTTGATAAACATTTGCCAGAGGCTCTTTTTTTTTGACAGCTGTGAGTGAGCAGAGAATGGTCTGCACTGTATGAATCGTGGAAATGCCAGATTATGAATGTGAGGGGGGTTGAATCGAGATCTCGATTTTTTAAGGATTCATCGTGCAGCTCTTCTAGAGAGCTACTATATTTTTCAAAAACATACTCCTTATAAACTAAAGTTCCTCAAAAAACTTTACTTTATAAGGCAAGGATGGTGTCCTTTGATGCTTTTTAACCTTCCTATCAGGGTTTGATCCAGCTCTAATACAGGGGTGTGCACATGTGGCCCAGAACGGCTATGAATTGCGGCTCAACACAAAATTATAAACCTATTAAAAATGTTGAATTTATTAGGAGTTTTTTGTAAAAATGCGCTTATACAGTGAAAAAATAAATAAAATAAATTACAAAAACAAATTCGGTTTTATTATTCAGATAGGTACATTATCTGTATCAGTGATTGTTAACATACCGGGGCTTCCCCTCCCAAAACCAAAGCTTCACCCCAGCCTCCTGGCAGAGCTGGAAGCTCCAAATCTTGCAAGAGTGCACTCCAGCCCATTGCAAGGAGGTTTGGAGGACTTTTTTAATCATGAACTTACATAAAAATGTTGATTTCTTTTTTATGTTTTGTAAAAATGTATTTACACTTAGCGAACACATGCAGCCAAAGAAAAAATTCACAGTGTCTATTTACTCGACTTTTATACGTTTTATCTTCCCAGAGAAAAATCTCCCACTCTTCACAATCACTCCTTATTCGTGTCATCAGTTTTCGGCAGCAGATATATTTGTGAGTAGCTATTTTCATGGATGAAGCACACAAAGGGCAAAATTAGAACCAAAATATCTGATGAGCACCTTGAGACCACAATTCATTGAGAGTTGCTACCACATCCATCGCACCAGATATTGATGCGTTGGTTTATCAAAAACAGTGTCAAATATTTCACTAGTTTTTTGTTGCCCTTTTTTACTTTTTTTTAAATGAAGTATTATTATTCAGAAAGGTACTTTATTTATATCAGTGATCATTAATTTATGATCTGCCAGACTTTTTCTGCTGATTAGCCATCCGTTTTTTTTAGTGTATTTTATGAGTGGCCCAAAAAAATTCCTCTTCTTCCAATGTGACCCAGGACGGTCAAACGTTTGGACACCCCTGTTCTAATAGAGGGGACAAAATGTGTCAGAGAAAGCAGGAGGTTACATAATGGGCTAAACACACTATACAATCGTCCTTAGATTTTTTCCTTTAGATTTACCAAAACCATATAATATGAGGTCAAACCTAAACACTTCCAATGTGTACGCAATCAGGCAGGCTCTTGCACTACATAGTTGAAGGTAAATCTAAACCAACAGAAGTTGTATAGTGTGTATCCAGCTTTACCCTCTGTTTGGCTTGTACAATAAAGTTTTTTAGGGGGTTTTGGACTACCGTATATACTCGAGTATAAGCCGAGTTTTTCAGCACATTTTTTTGTGCTAAAAACGTCCCCCTCGGCTTATACTCGAGTCAAGGAAAAAAATGTCCTCTCCGACGGGTTTAAGGTTTAAAAATGGCGCCGCCCGTCGCATACATGTTACCGCGCACGCGCCGCCGCCACTCGTGTAATTTCGGCTATTCCCGGCGCCGCTCGGGAGAGGCCGGGAATAGCCGAAAGTATATGAGCGGCGGCGGCGCGTGCGCAATGACGTGTCGGCCCCGGGCGGCGCCATTTTTAAAATGAAGGCGCCTCTGGAACAGGTAAGTGAAACAGCTTCACTACCTGCCATGGGCTGCGGGCACACTACGAGGGATGCAGTGCTGCGGGCATGGTCCACATGTACCATGCCCACAGCACTGCATCTCCTGTAGTATGCCCACAACCCCGGATCCTCTAGTACCATGCCAGTACCCTGCAATCTCCTGCACCATGCCAGTACCCTGCAATCTCCTGCACCATGCCAGTACCCTGCAATCTCCTGCACCATGCCAGTACCCTGCAATCTCCTGCATTCTCCTGCACCATGCCAGTACCCTGCATTCTCCTGCACCATGCCAGTACCCTGCATTCTCCTGCACCATGCCAGTACCCTGCATTCTCCTGCACCATGCCAGTACCCTGCAATCTCCTGCACCATGCCAGTACCCTGCATTCTCCTGCACCATGCCAGTACCCTGCATTCTCCTGCACCATGCCAGTACCCTGCATTCTCCTGCACCATGCCAGTACCCTGCATTCTCCTGCACCATGCCAGTACCCTGCATTCTCCTGCACCATGCCAGTACCCTGCATTCTCCTGTACCATGCCAGTACCCTGCATTCTCCTGTACCATGCCAGTACCCTGCATTCTCCTGCACCATGCCAGTCACCCTGCATTCTCCTGCACCATGCCCGCCGCCCTGCATTCTCACCCTAGGCTTATACTCGAGTCAATGATTTTTCCCATCTTTTTGTGGTAAAAGTAGGGGTCTCGGCTTATACTCGGGTCGGCTTATACTCGAGTATATACGGTATATGAAGTGCAGCATTATTGTTTCATGTTAGGAAGCTTATGGGAGGAGACAAAGCCCAAAGTTAGACCTGCACCTGTTTTTGGAGACATGGAGACACATGATGGTCCTGAGAGCAGTTCTAGGAGACACCATCTACTACTATCTATCTCAGTCTGTTTTGCTTAAAATTGCGCTTGAAGTTTCCACTGTACCCAGAGCGGAGGATTTTGGAATTGCTGGCTGCTTTTGTGGACAAATGAAGGACAACTACATAAAAAGACCAAACTCAAATCATCCAAAGCTCTTTCAAAAAATAATGAATAAGGCAAGAAGATAGAACTTGCGTGATCACTTGATTTCTGGCAAAATCAATGGATATTTATCGTGACTAAAAGATAGCAAATAAGAAAAGTTCATTGTTGCGGTTTACGTCCACTTGAACACAAACCTGTTGCTTTGTTCTGAATCGGCGAAGCACAAGTTGCTTTAAAACAACGTAGACAGGGACTTAGGGACACAGCAAAGTGAAAGATCACAAAGTTATTAAATATAATTGAGACAATCAACACACTAAGGGCTCTTTCACACGGTCCGCCTCCGTAGGCGGATCCGTGTTGCTCAGCGGGGATCGATCCGCAATCCCCGCTGAGCCGGCGGATGACAGCTCCGTCTCTGCTTGCAGTGCGGAGAAGGAGGTGTCACAGCCCCCGCTGCTCTCTATGGGGAATCGGATGAGAGCGGACCGCCTGTCCGCTCTCATCCGATCCCATCCGATCCGATCCCCAGGACGGATGGAAAATAGGATAGGGTTTCCATCTGTCCGGATACCACGGACAGGATTGGATGCGGATGGCAGCGGGTGTCAGCGGACATGTCTCCGCTGACATCCGCTGCTCCATAGGGCTGAATGGGGCATCCGATCAGATCCGCCTAAAAAACTGACAGGCGGATCTGATCGGACCGCCCATGTGAAAGAGCCCTTAGTGAATATATTTTGTGGAAAGAAAAGAAATATTAAAAAGTGATCTCTGGCTTTAAAAGTAGCTTTACATGGAACACTAAATAGAAATAAACAAAAAAACTTAGATGACCACATGGTAGCTAGCACACCCCAACCTATATTGCTTCTCTGGAGAGGTCTAATATAAGTCAGGTGGACATCATTTAACATTCATGCTGGAACGGGAAATTTGGCTGAGATATTAGCGGGATTTTAAATTGTGACACAAAAGCTAAATATAGGAAAGAAGCAGTTACAAGGATCAGTGCCTTCACTTTACTGCAAGTTCAATACACACTGCTGAGTACGATTGAATCTTTATGGGTCTAATGGCACTATTTAGTGACTTTGACAGAGAAAAATCAATTAAGTATACAATATCACACTGTCATCTCAATTCAGCACAGATGAAATTAAGTTAAATTTTTCTCCGTTCCTATACAAAGTTTGACACAAGTAAAATGCCGGCAACAACTCCTGTTACCGGAGCAGGCTACTGTATTTAGGAAACCAAGCCTACTGTACACATACAAAAATAACTATATATATATATACACATATACACACACACACACACATACATACTGTATATACAGTGGTTGGACAAAAATATGGAAACACTACATGATTTGCAGGTGTGAAAATGGCGACAAGTTTCATGTTGAAAGGGATGTAACATTCCTTCTGCAGTGTGAGGAGACACCTAACTGACAGGTGGGAAGCCTCACTTTCATCATTCATTGCATGTGCTGTAAATAATACGGAGTCATGTCAGAGCTTACTGAGTTTTAAAGAGGGCAAATTGTTGGTGCCCGCTTAGCTGGAACTGCTATGATAGAAGTTGCCAATTTATTTGCGGTGGCCTGAGGTACAGTATCACAGGTTATGACGGCATATACAGTTCCCTTGAGGTATCTGATTCTATTATCCACTATCCAAGATTTATATTTGTTCATTCCCAGGAGAATTCAGGCAGTCTTGAATGAGGTGCCATGTTGAACTTCCAAAGACCAGTATGAGAGAGTGAGAGCGATAATACCAAATTTACTACAGCTGCTCCCCATTCACACCTGAGACCTTGTAACACTAAGAAGTCACATGACACCGGGGAGGGAAAATGGCTAATTGGGCCCAATTCGGACATTGTCACTTAGGGGTGTACTCACTTTTGTTGCCAGCGGTTTAGACATTAATGGCTGTGAGTTGTTTTTTTTTTTTTTTTTTGAGGGCACAGCAAATTTACACTGTTATACAAGCTGTACACTCACTACTTTACATTGCAGCAAAGTGTCATTTCTTCAGTGTTGTCACATGAAAAGATATAATAAAATATTTACAAAAATGTGAGGGGTGTACTCACTTAAGTGAGATACTGTATATGTAAAGCGCTGCGTAAATTGACGGCGCTATACAAGTACCTGAAATAAATAAATAAATAAATAATAAAATATAAAAATCAAGCAAGGGCTCTTCTTTAACACATAATACATGGAATTACCTGCAAAGATACACACATTTAAAAATATAACAGGAATACTGGAAGTCACAGGGGACTTCCATGTAGAAGACCCCATATCTCTATATCAGTTTCAGTGGCAATAACTACTTACAGAAAGGGGTTCAAAATCCACATTTGTCAATAAGTATGGACACCAAACCAAAATTTTGCATAAGGCACCATGCAGTCCAAGGTTGGCCTCGCATACTAATCTATTCCACTGACATGGCTATTTGGAATCAGGAAATATTGAGAAAGATATGAATGGCCAATAAATCAGGACATGTCCAGTAAGCTTGTGATTGTTCTCACAATTTTACAGTTACAATAGAAATAGTTGAACAAGCAGAGTTCCACAGGAGGACAATGGAATGGGAAAATGATAACAATGTATTACTCTGGTGCTTTGTACATCCTTAGGTATCAGTTCCCCAGTGCCCTT
Organism: Pelophylax lessonae; assembly: GCF_965119305.1. Lineage (NCBI taxonomy): Eukaryota > Metazoa > Chordata > Amphibia > Anura > Ranidae > Pelophylax > Pelophylax lessonae. Next base: position 40,899,218 of record NC_138775.1, on the reverse strand, counting down.
TAGAAAGTTCTAACAATTGTACAAAAAGGACTGGTGTGCCTAGCTTGGAAACAATGTCTTAACTTCAAAAGATTTTAAGTGCTCTAAAATTCTGCTCAGCATAACTAACAGAATAAGATTTAAAAGAGAACACCAGAGGAAAAAACTCCTCTGTAATATACAACAATAAAAAAGATTTTCCTTTCTCCGACAATGGTTCGTTTCTATGTATTCCAAAACAGATACAAGCCACAATCCAATTCTATCCCGTGTGGCCCTGACAATCATAACCTTCTCTTCACTGAGCTTGTTCTTACCTGCAGTGAGCTATTGAAGCTGAAATCCGGAAAGACAGTTAGAGTAACCATGTTGACTGGCACACCCATTATGTTTCTGAAAACCATAAAAGGACAGAGACCTTCCCACTATGAACCACCAAAGCCTGACTTGTCCTGAAAGGTCACATGTTGTTTAGTGCATTAGCTCTCACTGCATTTCAGGCATATGGAAAAAATAATTTTACAGCTGGATGTTTATATATATATATTTAAATATGTAACAATAGCTCTATTTTACATTTTAGGCTTTTGTATTAATGATAGACCTTTCAATTCTGCATAACCGGATATCATTTGTTTCTGAATCATTGTGAACACCTAATCTTTTCAGAAGGTTTAATTACAAATAGCGATAGGAAAAAGTACTCCCAAAAAACATAAAAAGTGTCAATACTTCTAAAGATTATCAGTGATATCTCACTCTTAGACTAAGCCAAAGCAGTGCCCAGCTCAAGAGACATCCCTTGCCCAGCATCCAGTCTGGATTTTAGATGGTGGCAGCACTCTGAAACCTCAAGGCTGCCAATATTTTTATGCATCTGGAGTCTCCACACATGTGGAGCACATCAGAATCCTCTTCAGGAGAAGCCCTAATTCAACACCATGTACTGAAAACTGTATTGACCACAGCGATCAATCATGTTATAATATCCAGACTCTATCTCTCAGAATGGAAGAATCCATGTGAAGTCAGAATATGACAGACACTATTCTATAGCCACATACAGATCAGATTGGCAGCCTTATGGGCCCATTCACCAACCTTTCTCAGGAAAATACAAGAGCTTAAATACTTTGGCTACCCTTAGTTAAGGGTGGAGAACCCCCAGGTGGTTGATTGGGCTAGCATTTTACTTCATGACTGAATTCACAACCCTTTGTGGGGTGGATGTAATTGGGCACCAGTCACTTTTGGAAGTTTAACAGATCTTAATACAGATTTTCATTCCTAAGCCTGTACTCCACAGACTATAAAGCAGTTTTAAAACAGCACATGTATCCAACACAACAGCACAACATTTAGGGCAGGAACTCCACTCAAGGATTCCAAACTTGGCAAGGTAGTAAGGTGCCGATTTGCTTGTGTCCACGACTTTACTCTCCAATTTTATCAGGTGTCAATAGATATTAAAGGATGATAAACCCCGAAGAACCTAAGTAGGTTAAGAGGTCCATATAGAGAAACATTAAGCTTGACTGAATGATCCCCTTTAAGTAAATGCAGAAGGGAGGGGTAGGGAGATGAGCACCAAATGCAGTCCCTGCCAACTCCACTTATTTCAGAGGGAAACAACAGCCATTGGGATGGCTATTTAATGCACCCAATCAATTGGTTCCCCTGGCAGAAGCCTGGTGGCGGCATGGATGACCAACAGCTAAATATGGCCAGTACATGCGACTGTGGTTTCATGTCTGTGGGAAGCTTTACACTGCAAATGAGACAACCTCATTTTGTTCAGGCTTAATATAGAAGCCCATCTTTCTTGTGCAACTTGGCATAATTAAAAAATAAATAAATAAATAAAAGAATAAGAATGAATATATCTAGATTTATGACTTATAAAAGGTACCTATTGCCCACACTCGCAATAAAGCCCTCTGGATAAGGATGTTAATATTTAAACAGGATTCATAAATTTTACATATCTAGATTAAAATTTGAATGCTAATTCGGGTGATCACGAGCCACTCTTCCAAATTTACACACATCAATCCGGCAAAGCAGCCCTAGAGTTTGTAACGAGCAAGAAAATGATAAGCCGCAAATAAATAAAATAATAGCAACGAGAGAGAAAACATTTGTACAAAAGTCGGTGTGCAGCTTTAGCGGAACTAAAACCTCGTAGGCAGCCGTGTATTAAATATACATAAAATGCAAATTCGTTTGCAAAGAAAGACAGAAACAACAGACCAGTATCATTTATTTTAATGTGACACCAACCTTTATTCTGTATAACTGCCAAAAAAACACATTCATTAGGTGCCGCGCCAATCTGCAACATGTAAATAAATTACATTCATTTCAAAAGATTTCACGGGTCACCAGGGAAAAGTAAAAAGGCAATTATATAAAGCTGATGCGGTTTTGAGAAACAAATGACATTTTCTGCTTCTAGGGGCCTGGTAATTTTACTTGTAGAGAATTAGGAAATTTCTCTTTTCAGGAACGGTTTAGGGATGAGAGACGTCGCTATTTAGAAAAGGGGAAGCAATGTTCTGGTCGTTGCTGAGAAGGAAAACAAGTTACAGTGATGTAGAACAGGAGTAAGTTGGTCATAAAATCAATGTTCTGTCGCATGTTCTGCCTTATACTGAGAATGTTGTAACACATGCAACGGGAAATAGGTAAGAGCTAAGGTTCTGATAAAATAAACAAAAAATAAAATAAACTTAGTAGAGGATGACGAACTGACAAACATGTAAAAATGGGATTTTCGGCTTACCGTAAAATCCATTTCTCTGATGTTCACTGACGGACACAGTGCCTCATCTTCTTAACTACGTGGGTTATGCTGCCCCCTACAGGAGTAGGACACTAGGCAGGAAAGAACTTGACTACGTCTATGGGGCAGTCCCAGGGGGTATACCCCCACTTCCTGCTATAGGTACTCAGTTTTGTTACAAGCCGTGTCAGAAGAAACCTAAACTCCATAGAGCAGTGGTTGCTGTGTCTTTCAATGGACTTCAGAGAAATGGATTTTACGCTAAGTCAAAAATCCCTCATCTTCTTGACTACGAAGGATGTCCCAAAGTAGTGACAAACAAGAGGGGGGGGGGGGGGGGAATAGGAAAAATAAACAAAACTTCCCAAGGCTAAACATAGCCAACCAGGTAACATGGAGCTCATCCATAGAACAACTGGAGCTCACCTGAAAAAAATTAAAACACCCTCAAAGAGAATCAAGTTCTCTAAACAGCAGCCTGCAAAACCTTGTGGCCGAAGGTAGCATCCGCAGATGCCAACACATCCACCTTATAAAACTTTGTGAAAGTGTGCACAGATGACCAAGTAGCCGCTTTGCAAACCTGCATCACGGACGCCTGATGACGGAGGGCACAGGAAGCAATAAGCTGGTGGTGAATTGGCGCAAGAAGAGGTCTCAAAAAAAAAAAAGGTCTGGTCCTGGGGACCCGGGGGAGGGGGGGAAGGGAAACACCAGGGGTGGGGGGACCCCCAAACAGTTCAGGGGGTAGCTGTCCACTGTAGCGGCTGCCGGCGGAAGAGACAGAAGAGATCTCTGGGGGGAGACAAGAGGGAAGACAGCGCAGCGCCTTCTAAGTGCAGCAAGACATTTATTGAAGTATGTGCAGCAGTATTACACTCACATTTAGTCGGTGAATAAGATGCAGTTTGTCAAGTAATGTTGATCATCAGGAGCATCACTGGAGCAGGTCCTGGTGGTGGAGGCAGTGGATCCCGGTGAGAGCGGCAGGGGGTTCCTCCGTGTGTACAGGGATGGCCTCGGTGGTGTCCGTGGGCTCCTCGTCAACTGGTGGAACGCTGGCACTCGTGGGTCCTGGGATCCTGGAGTCACTCCTGGCGGTGATGCGGAAGGAAGGAGCGCATGCTCCGATAACGCGTCGCCGTAGCATCCTGCATCACCGCCAGGGGGTACAGGGGAAGAAACGATTTGCCCTGACAAAGTGCCAGGGAACAAAGCCACCAAACCAGGGACCCACTCATTCTCCGACTTAACAGGATCCAATGGTCTAGAGACTGAGGATTATTGTTCCATTTCACCAGAATCTCTTTTTGCAGAGATTTTGCGTGGAACTGTGCAAACAGAACCGCCTCGAAGGTAGACACCATCAGGCCCAGTACCCACATGCAAGACCGAAGAGATGACTGTCTGCTGGACAGCAGAAGCTGAATTGCCTCCTGCAATTTCTTAAGTTTTTCCAGAGGAAGAAACACTCTGGCTGAGGCCGAGTCCAGAGTCAGATCCAGATAGTCCAGGCTCGTGGACGGAACAAGAGCAGACTTCTGAGGATTCAGAATTTAACCAAACTCCCTCAGAGCTAGCAGCTTTGGGGCAAATACTTTTGTGAAGAACCGAGGAGCAGTGGTGAGACCAAAGGGTAATGCTACAAACTAATAATGCTCCTCGCCCACGGCAAAGCGAAGGAAGCGTTGGTGGTCGACGCATATTGGGATGTGTAGGTAGGCGTCCTTAATGTCAATAGAAGTGAGGAAATCCCCTCCACCATGCGAATGGATTCCATTCGGAACTTCTGTACCTCCACAAACCAGTGTAGCGCCTTGAGGTCAAGAATTGGACGCACCTTGCCTTCCTTCCTGGGAACTGTAAACAGGTTTGAGTAATACCTTGAAAACATTCCGATGTCGGAACCAGGACAATCACCCCTTGAAGTAACAAGTCTTGCACTGCCCCAAAGTGATCCCCTAAGCGATCTGGGGAAAAGTGCAGGTTGGAAGGGAAGAACTTAGCCCGGAGGATATGATCGAAACTCGATCTTGTAGCTGGAGCGAATGACTTCGTGGACCCACCTGTCCTGTATCAGGTAGGTCCACGGATCCGGAAACTTGAGAAGACCTCCCCCCACCCCAGATACGGATGAGGGCACCCCTTCATGCGGAGGAAGCTTTGTTCACAGGTCTGGCAGTACCTGCTCGTGGCTTGCCGAACCAGGTCCTCTTAGAACCCCCCCGGCGGAGGCTCTGAAGGGCTTAGATCCCTTATCTTGAGACCCTGAGGGACAAAAGGCATCTTGTGAGTGGAAAAGGAAGGCCCACGTCTGCAACGGGACTCCTTACCCTTGGAAGCCTAAGGAAGAGGAGTACTCTTTGATGCCTTTGATGATGTCATCCAAGGAAGCTCCAAACAGGTGATCCCCACAAATGGAAGATCGAAAAACGCATTCTCCACAGGTCAGCATTTCAGCCAGATAATGCACCACAGGAAATCAAGGGAGCAGCATCCAAAGAGGTGTCACAGACAAACTGTAGCCCTTGGACCAACAATCTGCCAGCTCCGCAAAGGCAGGGGGGAGCTGTTCCCCCTCTAGGTCCAACATAGCAGTTTTGCCCACTCTGTCACAGGTTGAGACACCAGGGCAATAGTAAATACCAGCCTAAGTGCCGAACCAGTCACAAAGAACATATGGCAGGTCAAGGCCTTGACCTCCTATCAGCCAGATCTGAAGACTGGGTACTCTTGAACCAGGTTTATTCAACCTGGAAACCGGGGAGTCTACTACAGGAGGAACCGTCCATTTTTTAAGGAGGGAATCCTCATAGGGGTACCGCATTGCAAAATGCTTAGGGATTGAAAAGGTGTGTTTTGGCCACCCCCACTGTTTTGTGACAATAAAAATACCTTCACCGCTTTGGAGGACCTGTGGGTGCCAAAGGTGACCCGCGCCTCCGATGCTGCGTTAGTCGCATCCTCCATCTTTAAGGTTTCCCGCACTGATACAATCAGCGCATCCACTAGCGCCTTTGCATGCATGGCTAGAGGAGCAGAGGAATCATCCTCACTATCTGAGCACGCAGGGTGCATAGATGCAGACCCCGCAAGGTAACTCACATCCGCAGCGGCCAAATCAGATTCTGGATCTGATGAGACAGAGGAAGCCGGTGAAGGCGGAGGACGCTTTTTGCTAGCTCGTTTGCCCAGGACCAAATCTACCTTGGACACCAAAGACTCCAGGACCGCCATCAGTGCAGTCAATTGTTGGGACTCCGAGGGCCTGACAGCCTCTGAGAGGGGATCATTTGGTGAAATATGCTCCAGGGACTCCATGAATCGAGAGGGAAACCCACACAAAAAAGTGTAGAACACTGCAAGTGACACCCCAATGCGCCGGTGGCACCACAAGACCCAGCACAGAGCACTACCGCTGCAACAGCAGAGAGAGGGAGAGAAAACCCCACAAACAGACTCACCACCACTTGTCGGGTACTCACAGTACCAAACTAACTGCACACCATGCAGCGATCAGGAAGAGGAATATCCAGGGATCAGCACTAGAGGCTGAGGAGGGGCTCCCACTGCCGAATCACCGCACATCCGGCTACAAAAACATGGCTTCCGCGAATTTTAATAGGAAACCACAAGAAAATGGCCGCAGAGGCTACACATATATGACCGCTGATCTGTAGCATAAAAGGCTAGAAGAAAACGGCGGCCTCGTGCGGCTCCCGGGGACCCCAGAAGCTCGGAAATTATTCCAACAGGAAGGGGGGCCCTGGCAGGCACCCCCACCAGGTCCACGCCCCTCCCAAGGTTCGAAATTCGGTCGCCGATGGCGCACTCCCCAGCCTTCACCTGCTTCAGGGGTCAGGAGGCAAGACCACAGGGAAGGTTTTGTCAGGGGACACTATGGGGGCTCAGGAGGGCACTAAAGTGGTTTCCTGATGCAGATCAGCACAGGGAAGCTGTTGTGGCAGATCTACTTGTTGTGGTGAGCTAATCCCCGCCAGCCCTCCTCTCTCGTCCATCCCACATTAAGTCAACCACAAGCGCCTTGCATGGACTAGAGGAGGGCCGGGGGGATCAGTGCAGTATACCCAGGGGATGAGCTCAGGCATGTTTGGAAAACAGCCAGAACCTGCCTGAGCTATCCAGCCTGAAAGCTGTCATAGGCAACAGATGCACTCCCCGTCCCACAGCCATAGGTCAACAAGAAGCCTACTGCAGGAAGGGGAATGCTTCTGCCACCTAGGATTGGCTTGGCTGCTTTCCAGCCTCAGAGGTCAGGTGATCAACGTGCCTAACCTCATTGCTTCGGTGTGACACTCCGCCACTCTGGAGGAGGAGCACTTACAGGTTAGCAGAACAGGGACATGTGATCTACCTGCTTGAGTTCCTTTGAATTAAGTGAAGCTGCATGGTCAGTGTAAGTAAAGATAACGAGACTGTCGTCTTCTGCCATGCGCTCCTCTTTTAAGGCAAACAAAATGTCTCCCCTCATTCTATAAATTATACCCTTTATCTGCCATGGTGCTGCTGGTGTACTGTGCACTAGAGCAATGCCTATACAAAAACAACTAAAGCACTTTATAAGTTTACAGTACTCCTTGTATGGCTCCCCAACACTGTTAATATTGACTGTGTGTTTCTTTAAATGTATATACAGCAAACCCAAGAACTGGCTTTTTGTCTTTATTTTCACCTAGGGATACTGCCAGTGAACACAATTCCTGTCCTAGGGTGACAACTCTCTCTCACTCTACTGTATCTTCATGGAAGTGATGTCACCAACAGAAATACAGAACACCTTCCCTATTCCCCCTTTCTATAACATAGCGAGAGGTGTTCGGTAGTTCACAAAAGAGCTGATAGCATTGTTTGAGATTTCAGTTCAAAGCACAGGAGGTTACAAGTACCCTGACTTTCCGGCAGGATGAACAGTTTTTTTTTTTGCACTTATTGAACAGATATATATATATATATATATATATATAAAAAAAACACTTCAATGTTTATTTAACAGCAAAGTGAGCAAATAAAAGAAGCTCATTGTTAGGGTTTACATATCCTTTAAATGTCACTTCTATACACCAGGGTAGGCTGCCCCTGGTAAAAGGACTACAGACTGCCATACATACTGCCAGACTGTAGGTGGAAAAGGAGGCACTGTAGTCCCTCAACAGCTGCAGCACTGCTCAGCCCAAAGCTCTGTTGCAAGGAATCCCCCAAGTAAATACATCGCCTCAGGCTTCTGGAAGAATTTGTGATTACCCGCTTGTACTGTTAAAAAAAAAAAAACATAAAATGTATCCCGGTTTACAGCTCATAAAATTAGGAAACTGTGATGTAATAGGAACAAACTGGATGAATGCAGACCTCAGCTATGTTGTGGTCTTTGTTTGCAGAATACTGAATCGTGCAAAAGTGCTGCCCTATGAGGCTGAGGTAAAATGTCTCCAAGACTTTAACTTTTTGCAGAAGGAAATGACAATCTGGATTACTTGAGGCTGCCCATTGGCTGACCTTTGTTTCTATGATTCCCTACTGATGAATAATGCAATAGAAGATAACTGGGACACCTGACAAAAATGAACCACACAGTAAGCTTGGTGATACGTTTTTCACTTTAAGGTAATTGAAAATGACAAGGGGTCATTCTTCATGTCTGGAGATGTTTGTCCTCTGCATTTAGAAAGACTTCTTTACAGAAAGAGCTGTAAAATTGTTGGTTAGACTTTCATGGGAGCTAGCTCTAGCCAACTGTGATTGTTTTTGAAAAGAGATTGGGTATGTTTCTAACTGCACAAGATAAAACTTGCTAATATTATTTCAAAGTAAGAACACTGTCGATTATTGATCGAAGGACTTTAGAGTCCATCGGACCCTAGGGTTCATCTAGAGCTTCCCTGGGCTGTGGCTGGTTGAGCTTTTATTTGATAGAGCCTGCATAGTTCCAGGGCTAAAACCTCTTGACAAAGCCAGCAGTGAAACACCAATTGTCTTTCCAGCTTTCTGTAAGGCCTCTTTTACATAGGTGGCTGAAAGGCAGCACAAACAGGTGGTTGAGCTGTGGTTTTGCTGCCCCCTCACTACCCAGGCCCAAGTTAACATGGCCACTAGCCATGCTAGTTCTTACTCCCACAGTGCAGAAACATTTTTTACCACAGGTCCTGATCGGCAGGCAGGACAGCCAGCAAACATGACCTAGTCAAGGAAACTGGGCAATGACACAACTGCCCTGGAAGCATGTAAAATGCATGCAGCTGTGGCATGGTCGTACTGCCTTTTAAGGTTTAAAACCGGCATCCAGGAGGTGACATATTGCCTCTGAGCCGCTTGTCAAATATATCTGGAAAGCAATCTATGGTGGAGGGGTGGCAAAGACAGCCACAATTGTACATGTGTCCTCTTTGTTTACATTCATCCTACTGACCACGACTGTAAAGGTTGCATTCTTCTTATGGAGGAGAAGTTTTGCCATTGATCTCTGATTAATTCTTGTTCCCCAAATTAGATTTTAGGGGTTCCTCTTGGGTATAAAGATTGAGAAATGTGGCTTTAGGGGACCAGGAAGAATTGTATTCCCTGTTGGAGTAAATTGGATCATGGATTTTAGCTGAACTCGATAGACACGTGTCCATTCAATCTAAATAACTATGCAACTATTGTGCTCCATTATGTTTCTACGGCCTCCTGAAAAATCTGTTCTATTGAGTTGGAAACGTTCATATTTCACTTTTCAGAGCTGCAGATGTATGAAAGCATTCTAGACACATGTTCAAGGCCCTGAAAAAAAATGATGACTGCTTTCATTTCAACACAATAAATCCTTAAAAGAGTGTGTACAGAAGCAACAGAACAAACAAGGTAACAAATACTATTTGCAGCGTTTATCGTTTCACTGCCCTTTATTACAGAATGACATTTCTCAAAAAAAAGGTGGAAATTCTCTGTAAAAAGAGATTTTAACATCTAACAATGGTAAGTTTCATTGGAACGCTGTAGCAGCAAACACTGTGTCAATGATCAGTCAGCCTGCACCGAGGAGCTGCTTTCGGTGATACCTATAAAAGAGCCCGGGGGCTGTGCAGCTTATCACAATGTTTAAGCGGAGCTCAGAAGCCTGCAAAGTACATTACTGCTAGTAACAGCTCATGAAAAATACAGTGAAAAACTGCTAGTGGCAGAAACACTTAACTTCCTTGTTAGCAACCTCTCTCATGTGGCACTTTAACGCCGAAAAGTTGTTTATTATGTTCTGTGCCAGGCAAAACTGATTAAATGGGGCTCTTAAGAATCAAAGCGTTATAAATTCATGGAAATACAGCCAGCTATAAATTCTATGGAATTAAAAGCTTAGAAGAGTTCAGTTCGTGATCGCGGCTATTTCCATTGTTATTGCTGATTTGGGCAGATGTTTTACCCGTCAAAAAACGGAACCGGGCAGCAACTCAGCGCATGAAAGATACGTCTCAAATGCTGCGCAAATTTGAAAACTATTTTGAGTAGCAACGTGATTATTTGCATACTCAAAGAGAAAGAAGCAAGGCATCTCTTAATAGCCTATATTAATTAAAGAGGAATAGTGTAAATTAAGATGTATTTACTACAGGTATTACAAGTATCAACAATACGCAGTGCTTTACATGCTGTACGTTTACATTAGTCCATACCTTCAAGGAGCTTAAAATTAGGGATCGACCGATTATCAGCAACACCGATATATCGGGGGCCGATATGCACTTTCCCCGATACAGGGGCGTAACTACAGGGGTTGCAGGGGTTGCAATCGCTACCGGGCCTCATGCTCCAGGGGGCCCGGTAGCAAACCAGTGGGTGAACTTCTAGGATCTCAAAGGTCACACTTGCGACCGGGCCCTGGCATTTCACCACTGTGGGGAGGCCCCAAGATTGCAGGAAGGGGGCCCACTGCAGAACTTGTGAAAGGATCCTGATGCGGGACCATAATAAAAGGCCATGCAATGAGATTAAAGAGCCCCAGGATTAGTGGGAAGAGCCCCGGGCTTGAAGGGAAGGGCCCCGGCCAGGGATCTGGGGGGCCCTTCATGGTTTCTTGCATCGGGGCCCTGAAGGTTCTAGTTACGCCTCTGCCCCGATATATCGGAATCGGCCCCTGAGGTTACCGATATTGCCAAAATTTAGGGAAAATGCTTGTACCGGGGTGATGCCTGCAGCTAGAGGCATCACCCCAGTACCGGTGTCCATAGCCGACGGTCGGCTGACTTGTAATGACAACCGATGTGGCTGAAAAGCCGCTCGGCTGTAATTACAAGGAGCATGGGGTGAACTTCTCCCCCCTCTCGCCGCCTTCCGCTGCTCGCCCGGGTCTCCCGTCTCCATGTAAAAAACCCGGAAGTGATGTCATGACATCACTTGCGGGTACTCGGCGCCGAATTAAAAAAACTGGCAGCATGCCGAGGAGGGGTTTGGGGTCTTTTAGACCCCCAGATCCCTCCACAAGAGTACCTGTAGAAAGAAAAAAAAATGTTTTTTACATGTCCGAAAATATCGGCAGATATCAGACGATACCAATATCTGATGACCAAAATATCGGTATCGGCATAAAAAAAACGACATCGGTCGATCACTACTTAAAATCTAAAGTCCTTATTTCACATACATACACATACTAGGACAAACAATAAGCCAAGTAACCTACCAGCATGTTTTTAAGTGTTGGAGGAAACCAGAGTACACAGATAAAACCCAAGCAAGCAAAGGTGAACATAGTGTGTATGGCTGAATTTGCATCGCACAGACATCGCATCTCATCTGCACAGCAATGCGGTGCGAATCACGTGCGATGTCTGCCATCGCACTAGTGTGAACCAGCCCGTACTCTTCAACTCTAAAGCTTTCCTTATTTACTCTTTGATATTTACTGCCATGTAAAGTGCAGAATATTAACATCAATTATAAACTGTACTTGCTTTTAAAAAGCAGTAATTGAAAAAATTAGTAAAATCCCAGATAAACACCCATCTCAGTCAGTAACTCTGAAGACATAGTGTATAAAATCTGTCCTTGACAGATGGTATTTTAAATGTGGTTTACCCTGTGACAAACCCTTAACAGGTCTTCCCATAAAGTCATTTCAAATGACCACATTCATTTATGCAAACCTTTCTTCCCCCCTTCTTTTTTAATTAACTCAAAATGTTTTAATCAATATATTTCTTCTCGGACCTCTCAATTTTTTTTTTCCTAAACAATATTTCTCTTGCTCGGGCATTTAACAACTTCATTGCGAATGGCCAAGACTTATAGATTAATTTTCCTAAAAGTGCTAATTTTATCATAAAAACGCCGCTTGACATCAATGGTTTATTATGGTGCAGTCATCAAAAATTTCTCTGAGCTGCTCTTATGGCAAGGCTTTCACCTTAACAACTTTGGTACAAGAGATGACATGTCTTCATGACAAAAGTTGGTTAAAGTAAGGGACATTTCTTAAAGGGGAGTTCCACTGGAAACAGAGGTCAGGGATTTGATTTGGCCCACCTAGGCAGTAATTTGAAAGGGTTTCCATTTCTTCACATGTGCTTAAGAGACAACAATTAGACTCTATTTAAAGGCTTGGTCAACTTACAGCAAATCTTTACCAATAGTCACAATGTGGAGATGTGATTGAGCTCAGGCGGGTTTGAACCTGCCTGAGCTATCCTGCCAGGAAACTCTCTAAGCCAATCATAGAAGACATAGGCATTCCCGGCCCCTCAGCGGCACGTATGCACACCCCTTGCATATGTGCAGTTGTAGGGCAGGGAATGCCTCCATAGCCTATGATAGGCTTTCGACCTTGGCAGCTTCCTAGCAGGATAGCTCAGGCAGGTTTCCGACTCATGCCCAAGCACACCTGAGATCATCCCTAATGTGGAGCTTACACAAAGTGGAAGACTCTCAGCTCACCTCCATGTGACTGAGCAGCCAAGCACCAGCACGATCACACAGGATTTAGGGACGTAAGGCAGGCCATAGACAGTGCAAACTTCTTTCCTGCAACCACGGGTTGCAAGAAAGAAATTTGCATGATTCCCCCATCAACACAGAAAGTGTTGATAGGGGAATCCCTTCTGTCAAACAAGTGTCTTCTCCCAGCAGGGGCGGGCAGGGAAATCCACCCCTGCCGGGAGAAGATAGTGATTATCGCTGGTGGCTACAGCAGCCGCTTGGGATAATTGCAAGCAAATCCGGCAGGCCGGTTGTTCCCAAGTTGATAGACCGATCAACTTAGTACATTCAGCCTACACATGAATGGTTCAAATCTCAGCCAGTTCCTGCTGAGCTGGCCGAGATTCGAACTGTCTATGGCTGGCATAAGTCATCTATTTCCCCATACTCAGAATTAGTGGCTATTTTTTTTTTTTTTTTGTTTCCAGCAGCCAGAGTATTAGAAGAGTAAAGGGAAAGTAAGTATATGCTACTGATGGGGGTTACAGTTAAAGTGAATCTGTTGCTCTGCCTTGCTTTAAATGTTTTAACTTCCTGTGATGGTGTGGCAATGATGCTGTACTGCTCCAGAATTCAGAGTAGAGTCGCCACTCCACGTAGGCTGTTCCTGCTTGGACTAAAGTGAGATGAGAAAGTGTTGTAGAGGGCATGACTATCAGCATTGTTACTGATGATATACATGCCTGTATCTTGTCATTCAACACCTGGCCCCACACGGCTTCCAGGATTGGCAGCAGTGCCTCTGTTGCTGCAACCCTTTCACTGTGAGCTGCAGTGTCTGGGAGGGGTAGTGTGTGAGACAAATTGAAGGAGGATTTGGCTCAGTCAGGTAAGGTAAAGGTAATTGATGAGGCTTGCAAATTACAACCTGTATTAACTGGATTTGGGACTTGTTCAGACATTTATACAGGAGCTTTGAGTTGTATTTTAACCACTTTACCACTGGAGGATTTTGCTGTCTTACGTCCAGGCCACTTTTTGCAATTCGGCACTGTGCGAGTTTAACTGACAATTGCGCGGTCGTGCGACGCCGTATCCAAACGAAATTTACGTCCTTTTTTTCCCATAAACAGAGCTTTCTTTTGGTGGTATTTGATCACATGTGCGATTTTTACTTTTTGTGCTATAAACAAAAAAAGATTGAACCCTGCAATCTGTCACTGTCTGTCACTTAGGAGATCCGCCCGCTTTGTTTACACAAGCGGGCGGATCTCCAAACTCGATTCCCCGACGTTTGGGGTAGAGCGGCGGTGATCACCGCCGCTCCTCCCCTGGCCCGACTCCCGCTGTGACTGAATACAGCGGGAGCGAGCCTCCGGCGGGGTGCGTGCGCCGCCCACAAGGGGAGGAGTCCAGCGACGTAGGTCTACGTCGCTGGACGGGAACTAACCACTTTGCCGCAGTAGAGCTCGAGTGAGCGGTCGGCAAGTGGTTAAAGAATAGAGAAATCTGCAATGTGTGAATGAGGGAAGTGGCAGTAGAGCCATCATTCACAGGTATGACCTTTGTGACATGACTGGCCAATGTGATCATCAGCTCCTTTTTCAAAAAAGAAGACACTTCTAAAGTGATCTGCATATTTACTTGACTTGTCTGCATGGCACTAGTGCTCTGCGGAGAACACTGAACATCATTCCTGGTCCTTGGAGCTTGCAATCAAAAATCCCAATTAAAAACATCCACATATTGTTTGGCCAGTCTAGGCAGTCCATTCACCCGCTAATATGTTTTTGGGTAAAAAAAAGCACCTGGAGGGAGCCCACACAAGCTCTATACAGATAGTGTACTTACTTTGGAACTCAACCGAGGAGAACAAGAACTGCTCTAGGAAAACTTGTATAACTCACGTAAACAATTTTACTTTACTGATAAACATTCAGTGGACACACCCACAAACACAGAGCGCACAAATGTCTATCAGCAATGGCCAGCACAAGAAAAACTCAGAGGAAGGGTAAACAGTAAAACAAACTGCCAGTAACAAGTAGACCAAGCTTGCACAACTGCTTACTCACATTACCTATTGTGTGTCTTCTTGTACAATGGGAGAGAGTTTTAGGCTGGCCATACACAGTTAGTTTTTTTTTTTTTTTTTCATTCAGCTAGCGAGCTGAACAAAACAAAAAAAAAATAAACAACCTGATTCCTACATCCACACAAATAAGGTGAATGGAGGAATACCCCCTCTTGGACCCTCTGCTGTCAGAATGCACTGAATACACATGTCCATTCCCCAGATGTACATCATATAATTGACTTCTGTTGAGTGGGGATGGCCTTATACTAAGTAAAAATTTACCTGGTCCCTGCTGAACTGGCCAAACTTTGACCAGTGTATGGCCAAGCTTAGTAGCGAGTTCAGTATCAGATATCCTCAAAAGCATAAGGGCAGATTTAGGCCATGTACACAGGAATGCCAAAAGAGACTTTTCGCTAAGCTTACAGGATAACTGCAGCTTCAGTGCCATCTACATCTGCCATAATTCCTGTATGGAGACAGCAAACCAGGACTCCGAATCTTACTTAAAAAGATCAGTTTGCTCTACACTGTGGCTTGCAGCCTCCCGCTTTATATTTACATCCTGCTGTGTTGCTAGTTGGAGCTGCAGGCAGAAGAGAGACGGATTCTGGGTTGAATGAGCGACCTGTCCCTGTCTTCAAAGAGCTCCTTCTAGTGGTCGCCCTAGGAAATTTCTTTAGCAGCAAAGCAGGATGTATGCAAAACCTGTCCCTTTGTGTGGATACAAAAAAAAAAAAACTTTAGGTCCGCAGCTTCCTCAATGTCAGGGCATCGGCAATACATACCTATTTCCCCATGTTGTATCCTTTTAAAGGCTACGTTCACCTTTTTAAAGAAAATATTTAATTCACATATTTTGCAGGTAAAAAAGTGCATTTATTTATTTTTATTTTTTTTGAGCCTGCAGAGCATTGTGCCTGCCATCAGCAGGCTGTGGGTGCAAAGTCAAGCTCCCGCATAATCTCAATATAGCTGTCTGCCCATACCTCCCATACTGGCAGACAGCTACTGGAGAACAGGAGGATAAATAAACTACGAGAGCGCTCACCAGCAGCCTTGCAGTTCATTAAGAACATCAAGCTGTCTGCCGTGGGGACAGATGGTAGTTGTAGTTCATTCACAGATCACTGTGAATAAATGATGCCCTCTTTTTAAATTGTAAAAATGGATATGGGAAAAAGATTGGAGGGGTGCAGGCAGGTACTCTTTGGTAACGTGGTAAATGTTGCACCTTAAATATGCAACATGCTACCAAAGGTGAAACTATCTTTTAAAGACCCTGCAAGTACAGAAAAAATACTGTACCTGGTGATCTGCCAGAAATGCATGTTCCTAAATCCTGTTGTGAGCTGACAACACAGAATGGTGCACATTCTGCTGCCCATTTGACTTTTGCTGAACTTCTCAAACTCTCCCACACCCTATTCTCTACATAGAGACTAATCATCCTGTAGTGTCCCAAGATTAAAAATATTTGTGAATCTGTGAATCCTCACCTTGTAAAAATAACCCATTCAACTAAAATAGAAATGTAAAGCAAAACAGTTCTTCATATAATATATATATACATACACACACACACATACACTTATACATATATATATACACAGTTACACACATATATACACAACACACACTGAACAAAATTATAAATGCAACACTTTTGTTTTTGCCCCCATTTTTCATGAGCTGAACTCAAAGATCTAAGACATTTTCCATGTACACAAAAGGCCTATTTCTCTCAAATATTGTTCCCAAATCTGTCTAAATCTGTGTTAAGCCTCGTACACACGCGTCGAAATTCGGCAGGGAATTTTCGTCCGACGACCGATCTGCCGATTTTCGGCTTGTTAGTATGATGCTTCCGACAACCGACTCCGCCGTCAAAACACGGCCGATTTTCGTGCAGTCAGTACAGATTTCGACAGGGAAAAATCTTATGAGCAAGCCTGGGCATGCTCAGAGAAGAAAGAACACAAAGAAAACAAACCAACACATGACATCACTTCTGAAGTAGAATTTTGTCAGGCGAGAAAATTTGTGTGCAGTCTAGGCACATTCCAACCAACAAAACACCACTCTGGACAAAAGACGGACGATCGGTCAGGCCGATAATCGTTGCGTGTGTACTAGGCTTTAGTGAGCACTTCTCCTTTACCGAGATAATCCATCCACCTCACAGGTGTGGCATATCAAGATGATGATTAGACAGCATGATTATTGCACAGGTGTGCCTTAGGCTGGCCACAATAAAAGGGCACTCTAAAATGTGCAGTTTTATCACACAGCACAATGCCACAGATGTCGCAAGTTTTGAGGGAGCGTGCAAGTGGCATGCTGACTTCAGGAATGTCCACCAGAGCTGTTGCCCGTGAATTGAATGCTCATTTCTCTACCATAAGCCATCCCCAAAGGTGTTTCAGAGAATTTGGCAGTACATCCAACCGGCCTCACAACCGCAGACCACGTGTAACCACACCAGCCCAGGACCTCCACATCCAGCATCTTCACCTCCAAGATCGTCTGAGACCAGCCACCCGGACAGCTGCTGCAACATTAGGTTTGCACAACCAAAGAATTTCTGCAAAAACTTTCAGAAACCGTCTCAAGGAAGCTCATCTGCATGCTCGTTGTCCTCATCGGGGTCTCGATCTGACTGCAGTTTGTCGTCGTAACTGACTTGAGTGGGCAAACGCTCACATTCGATGGTGTCTGGCACTTTGGCGAGGTGTTCTCTTCAGGGGTAAATCCTGGTTTTCACTGTACAGGCCAGATGGCAGACATCGTGTATGGTATTGTGTGGGTGAGTGGTTTGCTGATGTCAACGTTGTGGATCGAGTGGCCCATGGTGGCGGTGGGGTTATGGTATGGGCAGACGTATGTTATGGACAACAAACACAGGTGCATTTTATTGATGGCTATTTGAATGCACAGAGATACCGTGATGAGATCCTGAGGCCCATTGCTGTGCCATTCATCCATGACCATCACCTCATGTTGCAGCATGATAATGAACGGCCCCCATGTTGCAAGGATCTGTACACAATTCCTGGAAGCTGAAAACATCCCAGTTCTTGCATGGCCAGCATACTCACCGGACATGTCACCCATTGAGCATGTTTGAGATGCTCTTGATCGGCGTATATGACAGCGTGTTTCAGGTCCTGCCAATATCCAGCAACTTCGCACAGCCATTGAAAAGTAGTGGACCAACATTCCACAGGCCACAATCAACAACCTGATCAACTCTATGCGAAGGAGATGTGTTGCACTGCGCGAGGCAAATGGTGGTCACACCAGATACTGACTGGTTTTCAGACCCCCCCCCCAATAAAGTAAAACTGTACATTTTAGAGTGGCCTTTATTGTGGCCAGCCTAAGGCACACCTGTGCAATAATCATGCTTGATATGCCACACCTGTGAGGTAGATAGATTATCTCAGGAAAAGGAGAAGTGCTCACTAACACAGATTTAGACAGATTTGTGAACAATATTTGAGAGAAATAGGCCTTTTGTGTACATAAAAAAAAAGTCTTAGGTTACATTCACACCTGAGCGTAGCGTTTTCCCGCGATTTTACCGCGATTTTACCGCGATTTTTGTGCAGGCGTTTTTAGATTGAATATAAACCAATGGAAAACGCCTGTAATCTGCCCAAAAAGAAGCTCATGTACTTTTTTGAGCGTTGGGCGTTTTGCTCACAGCGTCAAAACACTCAGATGTAAACAGGGGCCATTGAAATTAATAGGATTTGTCTTGGGCATTTTGAGAGCTGATCCTAGAGCAGAAAAACTCGCCAAAAACGCCCCAAAACGCCTACATGTGAACGGAGCCTTAGATCTTTGAGTTCAGCTCATGATAAATTGGGGCAAAAACAAAAGTGTTGCATTTATAATTTTGTTCAGTGTGTAAATAATATATATATAACACAAACACATATATAGATTTTTTTTTTTCACATTTTGCATTCAAATTTTACACACCTTATTCCAATTTTACACACTTTTTGCAATAGAAACTTCAGTTTGGTGAAATACTCCCCAACAGGAAGGCTACATTCATATCTAGGCATTGCTATTTTTACAGGTGTTTTTGCAGCATTTTTGTGCAGTAATTTTTAGGTTGACAAGTGACCAATGAAAAAAAAATAAAAAACGCCTGTAATCTGCCAAAAAAGAAGCTCGTGTACTTTTTTGAGCAACAGGCATTTTGCTCAAGACGACAGAACGCTCAGATGTGAACAGGGGCCATTAAAATGAATGGGATTTATCTTGTTGGGCATTTTTAGAGCTGAGGCTTAGAGCAGAAAATCGCCCAAAAATGCCTAGATGTGAACAGAGCCTTAAGCACCACTGAATAGAGTCACTGCAGCTTTTCTTATTAGAACACCGAGAGTGGACCAGCTGATTATAATGAACCAGACCCTTATGGCCTGTACATACGACTCGAAAATCAGGCGACAGATCGTCCCTTTTTCTTTGCATGCTAGTCGCAAATCGAAAAAGAAGAGTTTACTAAAATTGTGAAAATTCATGTACGACAGCATGAAAATTTGGAAGTGATGTAATGTGTTTTAGTATCTTACAATCTGGTATCGTACAAGAACGATTTTTGTGCATGTCCCATCAGATAATATCGGATAAACTGTCGTGATCAGCTCCTGGTTATCGTACGATTGCTACGTGATTCAAATCACGGCAAACTGCAGGACAAATTTACAATGGTATTACTTCCTAATGGGGTTTTTAGCCACAACTGACAAGCGATAAATCGCACTGCTATCGCGGGCAAAATTACAACGTGAGAAGCTTGTTGCTCATAGAGCAGGAGCTTTTTTTGGGCAACAGCTTTGCACGTTGCGATTTGCCGCGATTGCAGCACAATTCATCAGGAGACAATTGCGTCAAAATTGCACCGCGATTGGAGTGCCATTAGCAAGTAGTGGCATCGCAAACACGATTCCCCCCGCGATTCAAATCGCCTAGGTGTGAATGGAGCCTTAGGCTGGCCAAACATGATCCAATTTTCTTACAATTTTCTGTACAAATTTCTTGAAATTTACCTTCACCTATGTAGTACAAAGGCCTGGCTAATTGGATACAAGTGAAAGTGCTGTTTAGCTTTGACCTCATATCATGTGGTTTGTGGTAAATCTAACAGAAAATTGTACAACAAAAGTTGAACATGTATGGCCAGCTTTAGTATTCTAAGAAAGTGGTGAAACAAACCCAGGAGCAAACTTGAGATCAAGAAAAATTAGGAATCCCCAGAGGGGATTATTTCTCAACACGAGTGGAGTGGAGTGTATGAGAATGATTTACTAAAACTGTTGAGTGCAAAATCTGCTGCAGCTCTGCATAGAAACCAAACAGCTTCCAGGTTTTTTTTTGTCAAAGCTTAATTGAACAAGCTGAAATTAGAAGCTGATTGGCTACCATGCACAGCTGCACCACATTTTGCACTCTCCACTTTTAGTAAATCAACCACTATGTATGTCTAGCCCCTGTTTTAGGAACATTTAAGTTTTTTTTTTTCTCTAAATGATGTACATTTGAAATAAAGAAAGAGTTTGGTGGTGTTATTCTTTAACAAGCAGCAGCAAACATTCAGGCATGATTACGCTTTAAACTTTAAAAAAAAGTATCATATCCGTTATTCATTACAATTAACAATTGCCACTACAAGAAAAAAAAAAAAATGACCAGCTTTACATTGATGGTCTAAAAGTGGCAGTATGGTGACAATCTCACATTTAAATTCAATTAGCCATGTTATATTCTTACAAGGTCACAAAAAGCAGTAATAAGCACTGACATCACATGGCATGGCGATGACTGGCTGCCAATGACATCATGGTTGTCATGGTGTCTAGAGAACGATTAATTTTTGAAAAGGATGATTATGGAGCAAGCAGATGAACATCAAGCGGGTGACACGGCTGTAGTAACACACTAAGATACGTGAAACACTTCTTGGGAACTTCTGTCTGATAGCATATTTGCACCTGAAGGCCATTTTCACAGTGCATTCCGTTAAAAGGTTGTAGAACATCTCTCAGACACTGAGAAATGAATATCCATGGCTTCTTGTGTGCAAGTCATAGAACAGCACTCAATGAATTATACTATGTACACAAAAGTGGAGCCATGTTTACCATAATGCTCTTATGGGTCTCTGCCTTTGGCCACAAGATAAGCAGGGGCAATCCCTAAAATACATCTACATTTTTTGTTTTCCATTTTTTCGTCTAACCACCTCTGTAAACAACTGGACAAATTTAGTAGCACGATGAAGATGAATGAATACGGGTCATTTGGAATGATAGAGACCCTCTACAGAACTGTTCTCTGCAGTAGAATGGTACAGCTAGAAGCTCTATATATAAGGCATTTTGTGGGGGTCCGACCGGGAGAACACAATAGTTCTGCAGGAGGGAATACACTGTTTGTGGTTGCAGGAAAGAAAATTGTACCATCTATGGCTGGCTTAAGGCTAGCTATACATGCTTAGCTTTCAGTCCACAGACTGAACAAGATAAATTGACTGCTTTCCCCATCCATGCTAAACATCTACACTGCCAGCTAATGGATTTGGTCAGCCGCAGGACCTGTAGCTGCCTGAATACCCAAACATTGACTACATCTGATAAGATAGTTATTGTTTGGCTAACAATTTTCCACCCAGCTACTTCAATTCAACTCAACTATTCAAATCAACTATTTGCTTGAATTTCAGAGGAATCAGCCAAAATTCAACAGCCAGCTTAAAACCTCTATTCTGGGTGAACCCTTTAAAGTGGTTGTAAACCTCAGACATGAAGTATAAACAAAGCATATCCCTCTATAGAGTGTACTCAATCCAGAGCACTAAAGCCCCCGTACACACGTAGCGCGATTGTCGGCCGCAACGATTGTAGGCTTGTTAGTATGATGCTTCCGATAGCCGACAGCGCATTTTCGGCCGAACATAATCTGTCGTGCAGGCATTAAAATTTTTGTTGGCCAACACCAGAACGGCCGATTGTTCGCCAGTCAGTACAGATTTCGGCCGACAGACAGCAGATTAGCAAGACTGGGAATGCTCAGAAAAGAAAAAAGACAAGGAAAGTAAACCATCACATGACATCACTTCTGCAGTCGGCTGTTGTTGGCCGACAAAATTCGTGTGCAGTCTTTTGCAGTTTTCAACAGACACGACAGCCCTGGACAAAAGACGGCCGATCGCTCGGCCGACGATCGGTACGTGTGTACGGGGCTTTAGTGTCATTTGTGTCTGCTGTCTCGTTCCTCTGCTATCAGCATAAATCACTCCTGACAAGTTTTCCTGACACCAAGAGCTAAAAAGGTGACAGGGGAGGGACCTCCAGCTGATTAACAGCCTCAGGTCTGTTCCTATGTGCTGTCCTATGTTCCCTCACAGAAATGAACTTTGGCTCCCTGCTTCTCAGATCTGAGAAATCCTGGTCAAATTCTGGACTTTGAACAGCTGTAGAAAAGGGAAGACTGCAGCTACAGCAAAGTAGACAGGTACAACTTATGTAGGAGGATTTGTTTCATATCTGTGTATCGCTTGAGGCCAGTCACTTCACTGGGTATATGTAAGGGTTTACAACCACTTTAAGGGCTCTTTCACACGGCCGATCCGCTTGTCCACAAATCATCCTATTTTTTTGCGGATGATTTGCGGACATAATGTAAGTCTATGGCATTGCGGATGTCAGCGGAATACCATCCGCTGACATCTGATTTTCCTCCTTTCAGTTCTGTTCCGTTTTTTGGAACGGAACAGAACCCTATTTTTCCTCCGTTCAAAAAACGGAAAGGAAGGAAAATCGGATGTCAGCGGTGTCATCCGCTGACATCCGCAATCCCCTTAGACTTACATTATGTCCGCATATCATCCGCAAACGGATGGGATGATATGCGGACTTACGGAGCAGATGACACAAATGTCATCCGTTCCGTGAAATAAAAAAAAGTCCCGCAGCGGAGCTTTCACACGGAGCGGCCGTGTGAAAGAGCCCTAAATTATGGATAGGGCTGACTGAGTTCTTACATCTTAAAATCTTTAGGCCTCAAAAAAAAAAAAAAAAAATTAAACATACTCAGTGCACGTAAATAAAAGCACATTGAAAAAATAATCATTAAAAAAAAAATGAATTACCTTATACAAGTAGCTGCTTCTGCAAAGCAAACTTCAGTCACAACCACCCAAAAAAGGTCACTCTCTTTACCCTGAAAAAAGAAAAAAAAGATGACTGAGATCATAAATAAATAGAGTGCAAGCGAGCACGTCGACAGCATTTTCATTGGCATCATGTTAGGCATGAGCAAACATAAGTAAATAAAAAAAGAAAAAAAAAAAAAAAAAAAGAATACACACACAAATAAACCCAATTGTTTTTAGTGGTGAATGAGAGTTAATAAAAACAGTATGACACAGGACAATTGCTTATCAGTACCAGCCAGTGCTAGTCTCTTAAAATCACAAGAATAACACAGGCATTTTTGGAAAGGAGTGGACACAGCTTGTATTCACAAAAAAAAATGAAAAGAAAAGAAAACTTGTCGACCTCCAAAATGATCCTGGTTGATAATCTGACTCACAGTGGGCCTTTACGATTAAAAAAAGAAATAGCTACTGTCATTTTTCACAGCAACCAGCAAAGGGTAGTTTACCTTTTTCTATTTTCTACTATCATGTTGTGTTTATTAGTTGTAGTTTTTTTATTATAACTATAAAGTTTGTTATTTGAATTTATCTATTATATATATATATATATATTTACTCTTTAAATCCAGGTTTTTTTACTTTGCTGCCTACTTCTGGACCCTTAGGCCCCGTTCACACTGGGGCGATCCGACTTCCAGGGGCGACCTCCGAGGTCACGGTGCGAGCAGTGCGCCGCGACCTCGGAGCGGCCGGCACGGACTTCATAACATTG